>NC_090183.1:30372176-30402176 GCF_024679245.1 Pseudorasbora parva | reverse complement strand
TCCTTTCTTTTTTTTATTTTTATTTTTTTTACTTTATTAGTGTTATTGCTAGTGTAATTTTAGTGTCATTGAGATATTTTCCCTTTTCATTTAAAATGGAAAGTTTTACTAATTTTGTTGTGATTTTGTCATTATCATTAATGTTTTTTTAAATGTCTTATTATTCATTTACCCTTAAGTTTGAGTTATTTTAGTACACTAAATTAAAGTTAAATTACATTTTTTATATTCTTTTCCAGTTACCGTTTATTTTATTTTAAGTAACAAAATGTTTTTTTTCCATCATTTTAGTTTTAGTCAACTGAATAAAACAAAACTAAAACTGAATTTTCATGTAAATGTTTTTGTATGATTATTTTTTACCTATTTTTTGTTTATCTATTTATTTTAAATAGTTTACATATATTATATTATAGTAAATAAAGTATATAATAGGAATTAAAAAGGCATTTTATTTTCAGTTTTTGAAGAGATATGTTTTTTCTTTTATTTTTACTCAGCTAACAAAAAGGTTTTCATTTTGTCTTTGTAGTTTGAGAGTGTACAACATCACAACAAGGTAACACAAGGTCTGGAAAAATCTCTGAGGGAAATGCATGACTGCTACGAGTGTAGATGAGGACATGAAGTAAGATGTTCTGGACTTTGACCACTTGCCATGTTTTTAGCATTTGACAGCCGGGCTTTTTTTCTTCTTCTTTTTTTTTGCAATAGAGTGGCAGCGAGATGGGTGAATGAAAAAGTGGAAAAGAGAGGGGAAGGGGGGGGGGGTGACGTTAAGCGAGGTGGCCCTCGATGTGGACGCAATGGCCATCAAACTCAAAGCCAACCTGGTTATTGAAGAGAGGGAGAAAGTGAGGTTAAATAATTGATAGTAAGTATTTCAATAGGCTGCACCCGTCTTTTCTAATGAAGGAAGTGCCAGTCAAGTGGGACCTCAGTGCCGTTCGAGGGGGGCCAGGAATGCCGTGGAATAGGGGTGTGCATTTATGTATGAGCAAATGAGAAGAAAAAATGAGAGCAGAATGTCGGTACATAATACATGTAAGGTGCATGTAAACAGGTTGTGGAAGTGCATAGTTTAATGTTCAGACAGGACTGTGTCATTCATATGTAAAGAAGCTATATTTCAGATCCACCCTCTGCTCCTTGTCCTTGAAAATCCACCTTTGTGAATTGTCTTAAACATAACCAGCATAAACGTGAACAGATTAAACAAAAAACAAACAAAAAAAGTACTAGTTAAAAATGGAGGAAAACACTAAGGGAAAAAATGCAAGAGTGGCAAATCTCAAGGGAACATCGTGTCCAGAACATTCTTCCAGGACCTCCCCACCCCAGTGCTTGTGATAGCAGTCTAATGGCCCAAAGTGTTCGCCCGAGACATTCACAGCCTGTCAGAAGTGGAGGACAGTTGAGTTGAGTTCTGACAGGTACCGTCATTTAGCTCACTAGCTGTGGCTGATATTAATGACATCCAGAATGATGTTGCTGGCCATGACATTAAAAATGGGTTTATTTAAATTGCTGATGTTTGATTTCATCAAAATACTCACATGAACTACAGATCACGTCATGTGAACGTAGCACATGACACACATCCTCCGAGAGAAAAACACATATCACAGGAAGCATTTTATTGGGGGGAAAAAGAGGCAAAAACACACACATAGAGAATTGGCCTGCCTGAGGGATTATTTTGTTCATAGTGTTAAGTAGGAGCCCACTAGTGGCATTTCAGAGCTCTTTAAAGCCTCTGGCTATTGCATGTCAACACATGAGAAATGCACTAACTGCCAACTAGGGAACTGAAAGAGAGAGAAAAAATATTTTTGATGAGCAAAGCATTTCATTTTCTGAATATTTATCTTACTGGCATTTTACAATTTACGTTTTAATTCAATTATTTTTTATTAACTGTTAATTATTAATTATGTGATTAAAAAATATAAACAGAAAGAATAAAGAAACATGCTTCTCCATCATCTACTACTTCTTTTTCCAACTTTTCCCTCTCTTTCACACACACGGATGGGTGTTTTTTTTTTGTGTTTTTTTTGGTTATGAATAAGAAATTTGTTGTTAACAACAATGCCGTTGTCTCCACCAGGCTGGACTACTCCAACAGACTCTTCTGGGATTTCTGGCAGAAATATCCAGATGCTTCAATACCTCCAGAACAGCGCTGCCAGAGTCCTTATGAGAGTCCGTAAATATGATCACATAACTCCCATCCTACACTCAATGCACTGACTCCCTGTCTCATCCCAGATCAACTACAGAATCCTTCTGCTCACACATTAATGCATCACTGGACATGCACCTCCATATCTACAGGAACTCATCAGTCTGAAATCCTCCACCTGCCTCAGATCTTCAGGCCAGCTGCTTCTTCAAGTCCCCATCACCAGGCTTCGTACCATGGGAGATCGAGCTTTCTGCTCGGCTGCGCCGCGGCTTTGGAACCACCTTCCCAGTGAGATGAGAACAGTTCAGAGCCTGGACCAGTTTAAAGCTGAACTCAAGACTTTTCTGGTCAGAAAGGCTTTTATGTGTTGATTGTTTGTATATTCTATATTTTTATTCATTTTTGTTATTTTTCCCTTTTTCCATTGTTGCACTTTTAGATTCTTCGGAATGAAAAGTGTGTTATAAATAAAATGTATTATTATTATTGTTATTATTATTATTATTATTATTATTATTATTATTATTATTATTATTATTATTATTATTAGAAAAATATAATGACTACAGTTTTATTATATATTATATATTATATTATTATTATTTGTATTATTATTATCATGATTATTACAAAAATATAATGACTACAATTTTATTATATATTATTATTATTATTATTATTATTATTATTATTATTATTATCATGATTATTACAAAAATAAAATTACTACAATTTTACAACTCGAATAAATTACTTTACAGTAAAAATTTAAACTATCAGGTGCTCAAAACCTGAAAAATAGCTTTTGTAACCACTTAAACTATGCAACAACTAGCCTCCTTCTGGCACACCGTTACATATACAGTAATACTAAAAAAAAAATTATATATAAAAATTATAATAAGAGTCAAACATTTAAAACATTCGGTTAATTCTTGAGATTTTTAATCAAATCGCTATTTGTCTCTCTCTCTCTCCTTCTCTCCCTACATCTGGTTTGCTTAACACACTGTGTGAAATTGGCCCTCATCATTTATGCATTCTCTCTTCTCTCTACACGTTTACATCACCCTGTTTTTATGCGCATTTTGTATGTAAGTATGTCACGAAGCGAGTGATTGAAATGGCAAATTTAAAAAAGTAAATTCTTTAATTTGCAAAAAAACGTTTTTGCTCGCTTGAGGTGTTTTTTGACTAGTGCGAAAAAGAATTAACGTGACTAATGGGAGATGGAAACGCGTTTGCTGAATAAATTCTGACGTAGCGAACATTAAACCCACGGTTAATCGGCTCTGTCCGCTGATGGTATTTTATTTACTGTTGGTTACTAGGTTACTAATACCACCATTAGCCTCTCGAACAACTTGATTTGTTTTATTTTTGCAAACTTTTAAAAGATTTGCTTTGCGTTTGGATGGAAACTCAGCTACTGATGTGTTATCATCATATATGATTGATTGATTGATTGATTGATTGATTGATTGATTGATTGATTGATTGATTGATTGATTGATTGATTGATTGATTGATTGATTGATTGATTGATTGATTGATTGATTGATTGATTGATTGATTGATTGATTGATTCCTTTGGAATTGAGTTTAACAAACAAAGATTTAATCTTTTCCTCTTTCATCCCTCTCTCCTCCTTGTACATTTCTTTCTCTCTGATTAAGCTGGTGAGAAAAGTCTGATGGATCTTTTTAGAATCTCCTTTAGAGTTTACCATCCACTCCCCCCATTAGTCTTCTCCATTGTCAACTCTAGACTTCAATATCACTACACACACACACACACACACACACACACACACACACACACACACATACACGTCTATATTACCAAGAGGGGACTATCACTCTACACTATCCAAGAGGGGACCTGTGTTTCAAGTCATTTTGAAGAAACAAAAATTACATACAAAATTTTCTTTTAAGGTCCTTATTCATAATATAACTTCAAATAAGCATTTTTTTATTTTTTTAAAAACATGCCAAGAGGGGACCTGAATGATGTCTACCTATCCAACAGGGGACCTCCATAGACTCTAATGGAGCTGTGTGTGTGACCGATGTCTACCTATCCAACAGGGGACCTCCATAGACTCTAATGGAGCTGTGTGTGTGACCGATGTCTACCTATCCAACAGGGGACCTCCATAGACTAGTGTGTGTGTGAATGTGAAGTGAGCTGGCAGTCAAGTCTGTCTTCATTATATATATATATATATACATATATATATATATATATATATATATATATATATATATATATATATATATATATATATATATATATATATATATATATATATATATATATATATATATATATATATATATATATATATATATATGCCATCTCCACCATTACATGTCTTTACAAATAAATAACATTGTTTTTTAAATGATTATAAATGCAGTTAAGCTTCGTACAGACTGTATAATGTCTCAAGTAATAATATGTCTTTTTATAATAACTATGTTCTTTTGAATGTACTGAGAAGTATTTATTTGTAACCTAAAATATACTTTAATGCCATTTATTTTGAAACTTATTTTTAAATATATTTATTACACAGTCGCAATAAAGTTACAAGATGTAACATCAAGTAACACACTACACTTACTTAGTCCACAAGCCTTCTTGTGCTTTAGTATGTTAGTCAACACATTAAAATAAGTTAACTTGTTTACACAGGCATCTGGTATCACAATAGGCACACACACACAATATACCTTAGACATAACACCTAATACATTACAGAAAAGTCATTTCTTTAAGAAATTCATTCTCTGTTGTGTCTTCATAATTACAGTATATGATCAGTCCACATTTCTCATTTAAGATTATTGTCAGGTACACCAATGCATTTACATTTGTGCCCGATTGTATTAGCTGCCTATTCAAATATAGTTTCTGCTCTCTAAAATCCCCCCGAAATACTGTGTTCTTGAGATTTTAAGAGTGAGATTTGATTTCTTGCACCATTTACAAAAATAAAATAAATCAAGGACTGGACAAGCAGAAATTGTTCTTTAGGGTTATAAGGTCCCCTGTTAGATAGTAAATCACGACGCCTGTGTGTTTGCTCTGTCATTTCTTATCATCACAAACACACTGCAAAGATTTAGAGTTTTTACAGCAATATCTGAGTTTAAAGAGTTAAATCAAGCAGAAATAGCGCTCTACTGTATTAATTGCAGGTCATTATTGAATAGTGATTACGTTACACACACACTGACTCAGGTCCCCTGTTAGATAGTAAATCACGACACCTGTGTGTTTGCTGTGACATTTCTTATCATCATAAACACACTGTAAAGATTGAGTTTTTACAGCAATAACTGAGTTTAAAGGGTTAGATCAAGCAGAAATAGCTCTCTAATGTATTAATTGGTTAAATCAAGCAGAAAGCTCTCTAATGTATTAATTGCAGGTCATTATTGAATAGTGATTATGTTACACACACACTGACTCAGGTCCCCTGTTAGATAGTAAATCACGACGCCTGTGTGTTTGCTGTGACATTTCTTATCATCACAAACACACTGCAAAGATTTAGAGGTTTTACAGCAATAACTGAGTTTAAAGGGTTAAATCAAGCAGAAATAGCTCTCTAATGTATTAATTGCAGATCATTATTGAATAGTGATTATGTTACACACACACACTGACTCAGGTCCCCTGTTAGATAGTAAATCACGACGCCTGTGTGTTTGCTGTGACATTTCTTGCTGTCATAAACACACTGAAAAGATTTAGAGTTTTTACAGCAATATCTGAGTTTAAAGGGTTAAATCAAGCAGAAAGCTCTCTAATGTATTAATTGCAGGTCATTATTGAATAGTGATTACGTTACACACACACTGACTCAGGTCCCCTGTTAGATAGTAAATCACGACACCTGTGTGTTTGCTGTGACATTTCTTATCATCACAAACACACTGCAAAGATTTAGAGGTTTTACAGCAATAACTGAGTTTAAAGGGTTAAATCAAGCAGAAATAGCTCTCTAATGTATTAATTGCAGATCATTATTGAATAGTGATTATGTTACACACACACACTGACTCAGGTCCCCTGTTAGATAGTAAATCACGACGCCTGTGTGTTTGCTGTGACATTTCTTGCTGTCATAAACACACTGAAAAGATTTAGAGTTTTTATAGCAATATCTGAGTTTAAAGGGTTAAATCAAGCAGAAATAGCTCTCTAATGTAATAATTGCAGGTCATTATTGAATAGTGATTATGTTACACACACACTCACTCAGGTCCCCTGTTAGATAGTAAATCACGACGCCTGTGTGTTTGCTGTGACATTTCTTATAATCACAAACACACTGCAAAGATTTAGAGTTTTTACAGCAATAACTGAGTTTAAAGGGTTAAATCAAGCAGAAATAGCTCTCTAATGTATTAATTGCAGGTCATTATTGAATAGTGATTATGTTACACACACACTCACTCAGGTCCCCTGTTAGATAGTAAATCACGATGCCTGTGTGTTTGCTGTGACATTTCTTATAATCACAAACACACTGCAAAGATTTAGAGTTTTTACAGCAATACCTGAGTTTAAAGGGTTAAATCAAGCAGAAAGCTCTCTAATGTATTAATTGCAGGTCATTAGTGAATAGTGATTATGTTACACACACACTGACTCAGGTCCCCTGTTAGATAGTAAATCACGACGCCTGTGTGTTTGCTGTGACATTTCTTATCATCACAAACACACTGCAAAGATTTAGAGTTTTTACAGCAATACCTGAGTTTAAAGGGTTAAATCAAGCAGGAATAGCTCTCTAATGTATTAAATGCAGGTCATTATTGAATAGTGATTATGTTACACACACACTCACTCAGGTCCCCTGTTAGATAGTAAATCACGACGCCTGTGTGTTTGCTGTGACATTTCTTATCATCACAAACACACTGCAAGGATTTAGAGTTTTTACAGCAATACCTGAGTTTAAAGGGTTAAATCAAGCAGGAATAGCTCTCTAATGTATTAAATGCAGGTCATTATTGAATAGTGAATATGTTACACACACACTGACTCAGGTCCCCTGTTAGATAGTAAATCACGACGCCTGTGTGTTTCTCTCCTCAACCCCCACAACCCCCCACTCACAATTTACATTTCAATAAGGGAGACTTGAAAAACCAGTTTGTGAACCACAGGCCAATAGAGCTCAAACTACCAATGTGGCAGAACCCTTCTCAAATAAACTAGAGAAGATGCTGGGATTTGCCCTGCCAGATTAAACTAAATTACAGTTTTTACAATCGCTAGGCCACATTTCTCAATACTTTGGTCATTTTCAAAATCCTTCACACAGTTCTCCAAACCAACTTTCTGCTTCACAGCAGTTATTTCACATTCAAAATCCACAAAAACTAACAAAACACTTCATTCATGTCTCAAATCAAGTGCCAATGGTCCACAGTTTAGCTTGCACAGACTGAAGTTGTGATCACTGTGTGAAGAGTTTTGAAAAAGTGTGTTTATTATTAAAAATGTTTTGTAAAAGAAATTTTTATATCACAGCTTAACTTTGGATCAACCCTGCTTTAGCACAAATGCATTCAATGGCAACATCTTTCAATTTACCTGAAATCTTTTCTCACTTTGACACAAACACAATCAAATCTTTGTTCTACACAGGCCAATTTGCACATCCTTACATGCTGTTTTCCAAAGTGTTAAACTTATGGACAAAACAATAACATAATACAAAACTGAATGAGACAGCAATTTACAACATGTATACAGTAATATTGTAATGCAATTTATCCTGCTAAAAAAATCAAACACTATCAAAGCAACTTTTATGAAACTGAACACCAACAGAAGTGTTAGTCCATTACCATCCATTCAAAAGAGGAAACTTAGGAATAATGTTGTACTGTAATGTAAGTATGCAGTGAATTATGAGCAGTAGAGAGTGTCATTCTAATTTTGTAAAGACATTTTAATTGTATAATGTTCCTGATGTTAGTGTTGATGTAAACCTGTGCCGTGCTCTGTAAGAATGAGTTGATTTGTAAATGTAAAATTAACTGCTGTGAAGCTGAAAGTTGGTTAACAAATGTATAAACTCCTCACTCAGTTCTCCTAAAGATTGGGAAATGTGTTCTAGCGATTGTAATTTAATTTCATCATTTAATTTCAATTTATTTTTGGCAGTGTATTTGGTCTAGGACACAGGTAACAGTACTGCCCTACAAAGGCAAAAGACCTTAACTCACTGGAGTGTGGAACTGAGAAAAATGACTTTAAAGATTTTTTGTTGTCCAGCCAAATTAGTTATAGGTAGGACACTGGAAATCTGGCATTTAGATGTTTTAGTAATGACAATTATCTACATACACTTTTTTTTTACTCAAACTTGACTTTTGACCCCTATTTTGAAGTTACGGCACTCTGCCTTTGTATTGTCTGCAAAAAATGTGGAGTCATGCCAAGGCAAAAGGCAGTAACTTCCATAATATCAATATTTGGTTGCTGATCACCATTTGCAAAATCAATATAGTAACACCTTTATAAAATCTAATGATCATGGCATTTATTTTGGATGATTTACAATTAATTATAGCCATCTTATTATTATTAAGGACACAATACCTCTAGTAAAGAGAATCTTCATTGGTGTGCAGCAAAACTTACAGGTTGATAGGTGACACTGAATTATATGAACAAGATAAGATTATTTCTAATAAGTAAACATTTGCATATATAATGCAAAGATATAAAAAAATAGAACAAATAAAAAATCTTGTAAAAATGCATGTGATAAATAAGACAAATAGCAAACAGTGCCGCTGGTTAATCAAGGGTTAAGTTTGGCTATCACGCTATTATATTTTGGCTAATGACAGCGCTGACTGGATCGGATTGCCCATTCATAGGCTAAACAGAGTAATTATTTATTGCAATATGTTTTTAATGTTTTTATCTAGTAAAAAAAGATACAATGGGCTACATAGCTTATACTTTTACATCTTTGAATGAAAATCGCCAAGCCTAAAAGGACAACTTTTAGATTGATGTGAACGACAGGAATAATTCTCAGAATGCTTGTGGATTAAACATCTCCGATGACGTTCATTGGCATGGATTTTATCGGGTTTACAAGAAAAGGTAGGATATATGGATATAATTGCGAACTGTTACTAGCCTACTGATTGTATGCGTGGTCGCACGCTGTCACTGCATTCGAGTAGCCTACACACACTCGTGCAGTGGGCAGCCCCAGACTGCCTGACAGCGCGCTGAGAGAATATTCTACATTATGAAAACATGTATGACAGTACACAGGCTACACCGTATCTCAAACGCGGCAAACTTTAATAGACATTAATACAAAGGCGGGACACCATAACTGCATGTCGGTACCGTAACTTAATTTAGACGCATGGCTAAACAAAGGCAGAGTACCGTAACTCAGTTTGAGTGTTCTAAAACCAAGGCAAAGAGCGGTAACTGCTGTTACGGTGTTCTGCCTTGGTTTCTCCTGGGCTTTTGGAAGTTACTGTTCAGACAATCCATAATTTTCTCGAAAAAACAACATAATTGACTAACGATATTTATCCACATGATAAAGGAGGTCTTGAAAGTCCCAAAAATGTCAATAACTCATTTTCGACCAAAAACGAAGTTACGGCCTTTTGCCTTTGCACGGCAGAGTAGTGAGGTTCTGTGTCTCACCTGTGAGAGTCTTCATGCATTGAAATGTAAATTACTGGTGGGGGGTTGAGCAGCAAACTCAACACACACTATTCTCTATTCCAATTTCAAGAGCACATCTAAAACCACAAGCCCAAACACATTACAAGTGAAAGCACAAATAAATACAAAAGATATGATACAAATGAAATAAACAGTGCTTTTCAGGACGGTCTCTCAGTAGTTGTAATATAACACTGTCCTCACTGTAAAAAAAAAATATATATATATATATATATATATATATATATATATATATATATATATATATATATATATATATATATATATATATATATATATATATATATATATATATTTATAAGTTAATAATTTTAAAGTTACTTTTTCTCAAAGTGTATGTTCACTTAACTGAACCAACTATGACATAAGCAACCTTGTTTACTGGGATACTTCCTATTTTTTTTTAATTTTGTATTCATTTGTCCACTTAAGAGTAAAAAGTCCTGAAAGAGAGCTCAGTTTAGCATTCGTGGACTGTCAGAGATACAGCTTTTGGGGCGTGTGCTTCAGGTGTTCACGCATATAGCACGTGAGTAATGAAGAGCCTTCTGAAGCAAAGTGGCACGTTTGTGTAAGAACAATGTCCATATTTTAAACTTTATAGACTAAACTAACTATGTTTATTGAAAGAAATTGTGTTTTAGTGTTATTATGAAAAGAGTAACCCCTGACGCTAAGTTTTGTTTAGCTCTATCTTCTCTCTTCAGTGTTTGTCAGTGCACATACGTCAAGGATTCATGGGTGAAGAAGGGTTACTCTTTAAAGGACAACTCCGGTGAGAAATGACCCTCGGGGTAATTAACAGATGGTTACAGAGTAGATCTTTCTGTGGGATGCATTTTCATGAAAATCAAGTGTAAAGAGTTTTATCTCTAAAAACAGATTTGAGTGACGAACGCTGTGCTAAGTGATGAACTGTGACTGAATCTCATATGAGCCGTTGTTTCCGGAAGAAAACACACACACACACACACACACACACACACTCACACACACACACAATTTACATTTTAATAATAATAAATAAGGGAAGAATTGAAAACCTAGGGCCCTATAATTTCCGCGATCACGGAATCGCGGAATTGGCATATTAACGCGGAATCTGGTGTTAACGCAGATTTCCCCGGAATTTTACATATTTGTAATGAAATTCTGTGTCGTGTGGGTTAAGAACGAATGTCTGAGGAAAGTGCAGACCGGGGGAAGCGACACAACCCCTCCCGTCATTTCAGCTCGCCCGTCAAAACAATGAAAGTATGGCGAAGTTGGTCTCCACGGCTCTGCTTTCGGCAGCGAAAAAGTTAAGAAACTCGACGCTAACGGCGGTTTCACACTGCACGCGCAGGCGGCGCAGAAGCTTTGCGTATGGAGAGCGTGAGCCGCGCTCGTGTATTGCACATACAGACAAATATTGTCCATTCTGTCAGGTTTTCCGGTGTTCTGCTCGACCCCTGTCATCTCGTGCTTTGATTTATAATGTGCACATTAGGCAGCAATGCATATCTGCTGCAAATGCAACCGTTTTCCCTTCTGTTCCAAACATGCATTTAACATGCTGTATATGGCTAGTTTACATGATAAGTAACCTTAAAGTTAAAATTAAGCATCTAGTTTTAATCATTTAAAGGGGCCTTTGAAGTTGGGGGAAAAAAACTTCAGGCAGTGTTGTGTTTTCGTGTATTTTTATTTTTCACAGCTCTGGATATCATAATGGTGATTGTTAAACACACAGAACAATTCACTACATGATTTCATGGTGAAATGTGTGTTTTTTTATGTTAATTTTCAAATTTAAATGTTTTACTTAAGAGTACTTAAGAGTACTGTAAAAGATGATTCTTATGATTTTTTTATTTTTTTAGTTCTTTTAAAAAAAAGTACTTGAAAGAAAAAGCTAATGGAGCACTTTCATTTTAACTTATATAAACTATTATAATTTATTTTACCGGAAATTTTAAAGCTAATAACCATTAATATTTGAAGTATTTGAAGTGCAGTGTTATGTTAAATATCATATTTGTCCTAAAAAGTAAATGTGATGTTTGTTACCTCGATATATTTAAGGTCATTCCTATTTTTTGTTTTATGTTGTATTATATTAACATTAAAAGCACACTCTTTTTTCACCAAAATAACAGTAAAGGGTAAAAAAAACTGAACTACCAAACATTTTAACGGAAAAAAAGAATCTGCAAAAATTAAAACGGAAAAAACGGAATTTGCAAAAATTTAAACGGAAAAAACGGAATTTGGGAAAAAATAAAACAGATTTTATAGGGCCCTAAAAACCCAGTTTGTGAACCAAAGGCCAACCTAGAGGAAAGGAAAATCAAACCTGAGATCTCCTTCTCAACTCACATCTTTCTCCTAGACAGAAATGAGATCAAGTGAATCAAATTGAGACATAAGGCTAAGTCTCCTGCTTCTCACATGTTTATCCTGAGACAAAAAATGACATTCTCTCATGTTTATCTCCACTAAAGTTTCATAAGAGATCTCAACAACATCACATACTATGCTCTGATTTGTCTCCTTGGCTAGAGAGACTGGATTGCTCATATGTGTCTCCTCTAAAGTTTCAGAAGGGATCTCAACAGTACCGCATGCTGTGCTCAGACTTTTCTCTTCTGCTAGATACTCTGGAACTCTCACTTTTGTCACCTCTAAAAAGTTTCATAAAAGATCTCAATAACATCACACAGTGTGCTCAGAATATTCTCCTTAGTCAAAGTCTCTGGCACTCTCAAATTTGTCAAACAAATGTTGGTCACTTTTTCAAAACTCTTCACACAGTGATCACAACTTCAGTCTGTGCAAGCTACACTGTGGATCATTGGCACTTGATTTGAGACATGAATGAAGTGTTTTGTTAGTTTTTGTGGATTTTGAATGTGAAATAACTGCTGTGAAGCAGAAAGTTGGTTTGGAGAACAAGTTTTGAAAATGACCAAAGTATTGAGAAATGTGGCCTAGCGATTGTAAAAACTGTAATTTAGTTTAATCTGGCAGGGCAAATCCCAGCATCTTCTCTAGTTTATTTGAGAAGGGTTCTGCCACATTGGTAGTTTGAGCTCTATTGGCCTGTGGTTCACAAACTGGTTTTTCAAGTCTTCCCTTATTGAAATGTAAATTGTGAGTGGGGGGTTGTGGGGGTTGAGGAGAGAAACACACAGGCGTCGTGATTTACTATCTAACAGGGGACCTGAGTCAGTGTGTGTGTAACATATTCACTATTCAATAATGACCTGCATTTAATACATTAGAGAGCTATTCCTGCTTGATTTAACCCTTTAAACTCAGGTATTGCTGTAAAAACTCTAAATCCTTGCAGTGTGTTTGTGATGATAAGAAATGTCACAGCAAACACACAGGCGTCGTGATTTACTATCTAACAGGGGACCTGAGTCAGTGTGTGTGTAACATATTCACTATTCAATAATGACCTGGAATTAATACAGTAGAGAGCTATTTCTGCTTGATTTAACCCTTTAAACTCAGGTATTGCTGTAAAAACTCTAAATCTTTGCAGTGTGTTTGTGATGATAAGAAATGTCACAGCAAACACACAGGTGTCGTGATTTACTATCTAACAGGGGACCTGAGTCGGTGTGTGTGTAACATAATCACTATTCAATAATGACCTCCAATTAATACATTAGAGAGCTATTTCTGCTTGATTTAACCCTTTAAACTCAGGTATTGCTGTAAAAACTCTAAATCTTTACAGTGTGTTTGTGATGATAAGAAATGTCACAGCAAGCACACAGGCGTCGTGATTTACTATCTAACAGGGGACCTGAGTGAGTGTGTGTGTAACATAATCACTATTCAATAATGACCTGCAATTATTACATTAGAGAGCTATTTCTGCTTGATTTAACCCTTTAAACTCAGTTATTGCTGTAAAAACTCTAAATCTTTGCAGTGTGTTTGTGATGATAAGAAATGTCACAGCAAACACACAGGCGTCGTGATTTACTATCTAACAGGGGACCTGAGTCAGTGTGTGTGTAACGTAATCACTATTCAATAATGGCCTGCAATTAATACATTAGAGAGCTATTTCTGCTTGATTTAACCCTTTAAACTCAGGTATTGCTGTACAACCTCTAAATCTTTGCAGTGTGTTTGTGATGATAAGAAATGTCACAGCAAACACACAGGCGTCGTGATTTACTATCTAACAGGGGACCTGAGTCAGTGTGTGTGTAACATAATCACTATTCAATAATGACCTCCAATTAATACATTAGAGAGCTTTCTGCTTGATTTAACCCTTTAAACTCAGTTATTGCTGTAAAAACTCTAAATCTTTGCAGTGTGTTTATGATGATAAGAAATGTCACAGCAAACACACAGGCGTCGTGATTTACTATCTAACAGGGGACCTGAGTCAGTGTGTGTGTAACGTAATCACTATTCAATAATGACCTGCAATTAATACATTAGAGAGCTTTCTGCTTGATTTAACCCTTTAAACTCAGTTATTGCTGTAAAAACTCTAAATCTTTACAGTGTGTTTGTGATGATAAGAAATGTCACAGCAAACACACAGGTGTCGTGATTTACTATCTAACAGGGGACCTGAGTCAGTGTGTGTGTAACATAATCACTATTCAATAATGACCTGCAATTAATACATTAGAGAGCTTTCTGCTTGATTTAACCCTTTAAACTCAGTTATTGCTGTAAAAACTCTAAATCTTTGCAGTGTGTTTGTGATGATAAGAAATGTCACAGCAAACACACAGGCGTCGTGATTTACTATCTAACAGGGGACCTGAGTCAGTGTGTGTGTAACGTAATCACTATTCAATAATTACCTGCAATTAATACATTAGAGAGCTATTTCAACTTGATTTAACCCTTTAAACTCAGGTATTGCTGTAAAAACTCTAAATCTTTACAGTGTGTTTGTGATGATAAGAAATGTCACAGCAAACACACAGGCGTCGTGATGTACTATCTAACAGGGGACCTGAGTGAGTGTGTGTGTAACATAATCACTATTCAATAATGACCTGCAATTAATACATTAGAGAGCTATTTCTGCTTGATTTAACCCTTTAAACTCAGTTATTGCTGTAAAAACTCTAAATCTTTGCAGTGGGTTTGTGATGATAAGAAATGTCACAGCAAACACACAGGCGTCGTGATTTACTATCTAAGAGGGGACCTGAGTCAGTGTGTGTGTAACGTAATCACTATTCAATAATTACCTGCAATTAATACATTAGAGAGCTATTTCAACTTGACTTAACCCTTTAAACTCAGGTATTGCTGTAAAAACTCTAAATCTTTACAGTGTGTTTGTGATGATAAGAAATGTCACAGCAAACACACAGGCGTCGTGATTTACTATCTAACAGGGGACCTGAGTCAGTGTGTGTGTAACATAATCACTATTCAATAATGACCTGCAATTAATACATTAGAGAGCTTTCTGCTTGATTTAACCAATTAATACATTAGAGAGCTTTCTGCTTGATTTAACCCTTTAAACTCAGGTATTGCTGTAAAAACTCTAAATCTTTGCAGTGTGTTTGTGATGATAAGAAATGTCACAGCAAACACACAGGCGTCGTGATTTACTATCTAACAGGGGACCTGAGTCAGTGTGTGTGTAACGTAATCACTATTCAATAATGACCTGCAATTAATACAGTAGAGAGATATTTCTGCTTGATTTAACTCTTTAAACTCAGTTATTGCTGTTAAAACTCTAAATCTTTGCAGTGTGTTTGTGATGATAAGAAATGTCACAGCAAACACACAGGCGTCGTGATTTACTATCTAACAGGGGACCTGATTCATTTTGTTAAACATAAATAAATCAAAAGTGGTTAGTTTAAAAAGCTCATAAATGTATAAGGTGGTAAGATGGGCCTTTTATATGGGCCAAAAGTCACACATTAATTTTACAAATACTTGGCTAAAATAAAATGTTTTTAATAATGTCTATGTTAACACTTGTTTAAAAGAACTTTAGATGCAAAGTTTGTCCCATTTACCGTACCTTTTTTTTTTTGATAAATAAAATAATGCATTATTTTTCAATAATTATAGGCCACTGTCATTAAAATGTTATTATTAAAATTATGTTATCATTAATATATATATATATACACAGAAACAAAAAATATTTACAAAAGCATTGAATGAGATCCCTTTATAATTTAATAAAGTTTTTTTAATCGTTTTTTCTTGGATCCTGTAGTATTTAATTTTAAAGTAATGCAAAGTTTGAAACTAGTCAGGGTATTTAGTAAAGAGATATAATCTATATAATGTTTGTTCCTTTAGTAAGCAGTCTGTTAAACAGCAGCTCTAGAGTCAGAGGACAGCAGGCCATTCAAACAATAGAGGAGTGTGTGTGTGTGTGAACGACGTGTGTTTAAGGGCTATTACAGTTCCTGCTCCAGCCTACAGGGGAGCTGCTGAGCATGGCCTTAAACACTCACACACTCTTAGGTCCCCTCTTGGTCAAAATTTTTAAAAATTCACCAGAGTGTTGTTTCTTGATTTTAACATGATTTAAACACACACACCTGTAGGTCCTTACTTGGTCAAACATTTAAAAAATCACCAGAGCATTTCTTTAGTGTTTTACTTCATTTTCACATGATTTAATGCATGACCAACAGGGGACTTGAAAAATGTCCCCTCTTGGCTCAGAGGTCCCCTGTTGGTGAGTGTGTAACGACGCCAAGGTCCCCTGTTAGATAGGTAGACAAGTACACACACACACACACACACACACACACACACACACACACTTATCATCTCTATAGTGCTTTGAGTGTGACTGACAGGTCTTTTTTGGGTCTGGGGGTTTGCTGGTTTGAATCCCAAAGCTTTGGTCTTCAGTGGTCTTTCCTGATCTGGTTCTCATCCGGTTCTTAGTTTGAGTGGAAGGGATTTCCACTTCTCTTGTCATCCATGGAGAGACTGGGAAAAGTCTTTCTCTCTCTCGCTCTCCCTCTCTTTCCTATCAAGGGATTTACAGCCTCTGAAAGGATACAGAAAGCTGTTGCTGGATCACACCTGTTCCAGACTTAAAATCGCACATCGGTAGTCACCCTTCCACCTTCACAAATGCAAGAGTTTGTAAACCATCATCTATGATACAAGCTGCTGGTTTGTTGTATTTAGTCATTCGTTTTCGCATTATAAAAGAATAGTTTAAAGTTCACTATATTTCAGCATGCACTCTCTTCCACACCATCCTTAATGGACAATGTAGGGAAAAGTAATTAATCAAGAAACATTTAGCAATTTTAATTAATTTATATGGTTTGTTCTCTCGGCTCCTTGTTGGCCAAATGGCTCATCTCAGGTTGGGTTATATTATTATTACTATTATAAACCTGCATTATAATGATTAATGCTGCTCACCCAGAGACATTGCTGCCAACACAACAGTAAATTCCAGCAATGAGTCTTTTTTTTATTGGCACCGATGAATAAAGCACAACTGGTTTAAAAAAAAAAAGGTTTGTAGCACAAACAGTTTTACCAGTTACTGCATTTGTTATTCTTCTAGTAATTAATGATTTGAACTAATGATTTGAAAGTCTCACACATTCATTGGAAGTTGCACTGAAAATCTGCAACTATTTTGTGATCTCCCATACTGTACTATACGGAACAAATTTTGTACAGTATAAAGACGATTACGCCTATGGAATGTCCCCACCTGTGTGTGGGTGGGTGTGTGTGTGACTGGTTCACTATCTTTGTGGGGACTCTCTATTGACGTAATGGTTTTTATACCATAAAAACTGTACATTCTATCCCCCTACACTGCCCCTGCCCCTAAACCTACCCATCACAGGAAACATTCTGCATTTTTACTTTCTCAAAAAAAACTCAACATGTATGATTTATAAGCCTTTTGAAAAGTGGGGACCACTGGCTGGTCACCACAATGTAGATGATCTCAGGTTTTACTATCCTTATGGGGACATTTGGTCCCCAGGTGTGTGCGTGTGCGTGTGTGTGTGTGTGTGTGTGTGTGTGTGTATGTGTGTGTGTGTGTGTGTGTGTGTGTGTGTGTGTGTGTGTGTGTGTGTGTGTGTGTGTGTGTGTGTGTGTGTGTGTGTGTGTGTGTGTGTGTGTGTGTATAACAAGAGTGCTACATCAATAAGTGCTTCCTGTCTTGACCCTTTGCCTCGTTTGCCTTCAGCCATAAAGGAAGCGACAGTATAGATCAGGACTTGGGACAGGGGGTCCAGTGTGTGTTTGTCTCTGTGTGTGTGGTGGCAGAGTATAGACTAAAGTGTGGAGCAGGGCCCATCTGTCTTTCCAAGGATTGATCAAGATCAGAATCAATCAGGAAATGATTGAACACGAGCAGAGGACAAACCGGTTCAGAAATAGATTACTGGTAGAACAGGGGCAGCCATGCACACTTTACCCTGGTCCACTAGTCCCCTAACAGGTCAAGTTCCACATCTATGTACCGGCTGGAGGAAAATGATCTGAGATACGAGTAGTACCCTCTCCACTCAAGAGATTAAAATAGACAGCGCTCTCTTTGAACTCTCTAAAAGCTGCCTTCCTTCATGACCCAATCACCTTTGTTTGACCTTCCAGTTTTAGAGAAAACTGTGCCATTGACAAAACAAGCGAACTATCATTCACCAGTGTCAATGATAGACTGCAGGGCAAGTGAGAAAGCAAACAAATGGATGGACAGATAGATAGATAGTGTAGCAGTGAGACTCTGGAGGCCTCGGGACAATTCGCTCCAGTAGGAAGATAAATCGCGGTGCTGGCCAACTCCATGAGGTGCTTATGCACTGCCATGGATCTTCATCTTGACCTTTGAACTATAGGAAGAAATTACAACAATTAAAAGTCCATTGTAGTTGGTGTTCCTGCAGACTGCAGTGCCAAATGTGTGTGTTTTATGTATATTGTTTGGAATGCATGTTATTAGTTGGTTACACTTACAATAAGGTTCTATTTGTTACATTAGTTAACATTTAAATAATGTTAACTAATGGGACCTTTGTATTCAGAATTGTAAGGTAGAAATTGTATTTATTTGTTAAATTAATTAATTAATTAATTTGTGCGTTTGTTTGTCTGTCCGTCCGTCTGTCCGTCCATTCATTCATTCATTCATTCATTCATTCATTCATTCATTCATTCATTCATTCATTCATTCATTCATTCATTCATTCATTTGTTCATTCATTCATTCATTCATTCGTTCATTCACTAGGGTTAAACTGACATGCAAAATATAATTCAAATACTATTTTATGCTTTGCAGGTTAATCAGGTATTGCAAAAGGAATCATAAATGTACTTTCAACTATTATCCAGAACTGGTATTCAGCCCAAACAAAGACAGCAGAGGCTAAGGCCCCGTCCACCCGGAGACGCGTTTAGCTGTATACGTATACATTTTGTACCGTATCAGCGTTTCGTCCACACGGATCCGACGTTTTAGAAGCATGCATCCGATATTTTTCGAAACCGGGTCCCAAAGCGGATAAATCTGAAAACGATCATCTTCCGTTTTCGTGTGTACAGCGAATCCGTATATTTTCTGAAACGGTGATGTCATCACACTACATCCAGCACGGTGAAAGAGGTAAGGGATACAACTACGGGCTCTGGGCATGCGCACATCAATATCGCATCATTTAATTAAAGTATCTGCATTGTTGTAAGGGTATGTTTTGGGTCGGGGTAGGTGGCATTGATAAAACACATCTGTTAAGTAGCAAATGTATTTATTGTTATTTTATTGTGAGATTTTGCCTCACCTCCGACCACTGCTATACCCCTGCTAGCCACAACTCTTCTTCTCCATTTTTAGTGTATTTCTGTGGCAGAATCACAGCGCCACACACTGGCCTGGCATGCAAACTACATCGTTTTTAGTCCGTTTTCTTAATCCCGTGTGGACGCAGATATTTCTTGAAACGAGGAAAAAAAAAGATCGGATTGGGAAAGCGCTGGCTTCATGTGGACAGGGCCTAAATAAGTGCAATTTAATTTCTTACTTTATTTATTTATTTATTTATTTATTTATTTATGTATTTTTTAGAATAATGTTTTTATTTAATAAATGTTTTCTATAAATATATAATTGTTAATATAATAATGTATTTATACTCTAAAAATGTACAGTCAAACTACAATTTATTTAGACACCTTCAATATTTTCTTACATCACAGTTTATTTGCTAGTTTAGAAAATGGTTTCTTATATATATATATATATATATATATATATATATATATATATATATATATATATATATATATATATATATATATATATATATATATATATATATTACAAGACCTCAGAGTTAAACTGTTAAACAAATTAATCTTAATGTCATATAATATCAGATAACTTTGATAGAAAAATATGTAATGGATTACAATCAACCAAATTTGCCAAGCTAAATTTAAGTACACAATTAGATAATACCAATTTGGTCAACTAATAACCAACCAATGCTTCATTTTGTCCAGCATGTGGTGTAAAAGGTCATATTAGCAATTAAAGAAAAAACACCCAAGCAAAACATGGCCAGGTCAAAGTGTCTGAATAATTTTGGTCCCACATCTTATCCAAATGTTTTATCAATTTTACTGCTGAAGAATTTTTGGGTAAAATATGCTGAATTTATTTTGTTATCCCGACTTATATAAATGAACTAGTGTCCTGCACCCACTAGTAAAAAATGGTATCTGGTGTCTCAATAGTTTTTGGTTTGACTATATTTATAAAAATACACTTACTTTGTTATTACGAAACATGTACATTTAGATTTCTGTGTTTTATTTCAGTTTAAAAAAAGGAAGTTAATTATAAATCAGTATTTCATGTTGGGTCTGCTTATTTACAGGAGAAATATATACCGTTTATCTGCTAAAACGATATTTTTTACAATATGGATAGACACAAAACGTCTCAGGTTACGTATGTAACCCTAGTTCCCTGAGGGAACGAGACGCTGCGTCGAAACGCTGTGAGAACGCCTCTGCGTTAATGCGTCGTGAAGCGCCTGTAGAACCATTCCATCGGAAAAAAGATCGATCGTCGGCGTGATGACGTCATCGACCGGAAGCTATAAAACGTCCGTGAAAACAAACAGGAACTAACTTCTGATAAAGCCTGAAGTAAGTGATCACGGACACGCCGGGAGTATGGCAAAGCGACGCAGCGTCTCGTTCCCTCAGGGAACTAGGGTTACATACGTAACCTGAGACGTTCCCTTTCGGGGAACTCGAGCTGCGTCGAAACGCTGTGAGAACGCTTATACCCACATCGCCATAGGACCCAGTGTCTCGTATGTGTGAAGCCGAAGCGCACACGGTTACGAGAGTACCTGTGCCCCAACTGTAGATGCCAGGTCTAGTTCATAGAACCTGACGAAGGTTAAAGGAGACGACCATCCGGCCGCGTTACAAATATCGTGGAGGGAAGCCCCCGACAAAAGTGCTTTAGAAGCAGCCATACCCCTGGTTGAATGCGCCCGGACAGCCAGTGGAGACTGCTGCCCGGCCGCCTCATAAGCAAGTGAGATGGCCTCGACCACCCACTTGCTCATCCTCTGCTTAGATACTGGGGCCCCTTCTTAGGGGGCCCGAAACAGACAAACAGCTGATCAGTTTTCCTCCACAGGGCAGCTCTGTGGACATAGTATCTAGTGCTCTAACAGGGCACAGCAGATTAATCCTTCCTGGTCTGACGTCGTGAAAGGAGGAGGACAGAGTGCTTGAAGAGTACTGGGGCCCCGTGGGCTCGTAGGAACCTTGGGGACATAACCCGGCCTGGGATGTAGAAATCCCCAGCGCAAACTCTAGACATGAGGGCCCTACAGACAGGGACTGAATATCTCTTATTCTTTTGAGAGATGAAATAGCCAAAAGGAATATAGTCCTGAGGTGAGGAACTTATCCGACACCTCCTCCAAGGGTTCAAACGGAGGCTCGGACAAGCTCCGCAAAACACAGGCTAAGTCCCATGCTGGGACCCTCGAGTGCATAACAGGCCTCAACCTTAAAGTGCCACGGAGGAAACGTGTAATCAGAGGGTGTCTTCCCAAGACACTCCACCCAAAGGGACGTGGAAGGCACCCAAGGCCGCCACGTACGCCTTTATTGTGGAGGGGGTCAACCCTGCCGAGAACCTTGCCTGCAGAAACTCCAGCACTGTACCAACCGGGCAGTTAACTGGGTCCCACTGGCGTTCTCTGCACCATGCTGAGAAAAGTTTCCCTTTCAGAGCGTACAGTTTCCTCGTGGACGGAGCTCTGGAGTGAAGGATGGTCTCTACGACCTCGGCCGAGAGACCTTCCTCTATGAGCCTAGCCCCCTCAGAGGCCAGGCCCACAGTTTCCACATCTCTGGGCGTGGGTGCAGGAATCTCCCGCCCGCCTGAGAGAGTAGATCCCTCCTGGTCGGAATCTCCATGGGAGAGCCTTCCAGGAAAGATATCAGGTCCGAAAACCATACTCGGGTCGGCCAGTACGGAGCCACTAGAAGTACCTGGGCCCCGTCCCGGCGTACCCTCTCCAGAACTCCTGGAAGCAAGACAATCGGGGGGAAGGCGTACAGAGGTAGCCTCGGCCACCCCTGTACCCTGGCATCCAACCCCAGCGGGGCTGGATGGGTCAGAGAAACCACTGCGGGCAGTGAGAACTCTCCGCCGAAGCAAATAGCTCCCATATACCTTCCATAGGAGCTCCACCACTTCTGGGTGGAGTCTCCATTCCCCGGGCCTCGGCCCCTGCCTCGACAGGCTGTCTGCTTCCTGATTCAGGACCCCCGGGATATATACTGCTCTGACTGACAGCAATTTCCCTTGGGCCCACAGGAGGATCCGATGTGCCAATTTGTCCAACGGACGGGACCTCAGACCCACCTTGTGATTTATATAGACGACCACCGATGTGTTGTCTGCACATGGTGGCCCCTGAGGTCGGGCAGGAACTGTTTCAATGCAAGAAACACTGCGAGCATCTCTAGCCGATTTACGTGCCAGTGCCGCTGATGTTCCTGCCATAGACCCTGGGATGAGCGACCACTCATGGTCGCCCCCCCAGCCCGTGAGAGAGGCATCTGTCGTTAGCGTTACGCGACGAACATGAGCCCCTAACACGGGACCCTGAGATAGAAACCCCGGGTTTTTCCACATGACCAGAGCACGTAGGCATCGCCGCGTGACTGTGATCGTGCGGAGCGGATTTCCCCTCGGGGAGAATCCCTTTGTTTTGAGCCACCACTGCAGTGGCCTCATGTACAGTAGGCCAAGAGGTATTACATTGGACGCTGCTACCATGAGACCTAACAGTTTCTGGAACTGTTTCACAGTGACGGCCCGGCCTAGCTTCTGTTCTTTGACTGCTGCCAGGATCGATGCTATGCGTGTTGGCGATAATTGCGCCCGCATTATTACAGAGTCCCAGTTCACACCTAGAAAAGTGGTTCTCTAAGCCGGAGAAAGCACACTCTTCTTGGCGTTCAGCCTCAACCCCAACTTCGACATATGCGCGAGAACAGCATCTCGATGCTGAATCGCCATCTGCTCTGTATTCGCTAGAATCAGCCAGTCGTCGATATACCTCAGTATGCGGATGCCCTGCAGACGCAACGGCGCCAGTTCTGCATCCACACACTTGGTAAATGTGCGGGGTGACAGTGCTAGACCGAAAGGAAGCTAATGTCGGGCGTAAGCCCCATCCTTCTTCGGCACGATGAAGTAACGGCTGTAAAACCCAGACTCCCTGCTGGGAGGGGAAACCCTCTCTATAGCCCCTTTTTGCAGGAGTGTCTGTACTTCCTGTACCATTACCAGAGCCTGCTCCGGGCCCACCTCTGTAGGTAGGACACCGCTGCAGGACCCAATGAGATATATTCGATTGACGTTTCCACTCGTCTAGAAAATCTTCTAAGGGAACCAGCCTCTCGAGGCTGGCCTCTGGTGTACTTTGAGCAACAAGCACAGTGCCCTGAAGCGGCGGACCGGCAGGGAACGACTGACTTGACTGCTCGGGAGCCCCCCGAAAGGGGAAGCGGACCACCCTCGAGTGGCCCGCGGGGACCGTCTGCGCCCCGTCATTGCGGCGGGGTTGGCAGCGCGGCCCCCAGAGGGCGCTGCAGGACAACGGGTACCGTAGGCAGAGGTAAACACCGTTTCCCTTCGGAGGGGACTACCCTCAGCGTCCTTTTGTTTCTCCTGCCCTCCGAGGAGGGGGCGGCCCACCCTCAGGTGGCCCGCGGAGACCGACTGCGCCCCGGCATTGCGGCGGGGTTGGCAGCGCGGCCCCCAAGGGGTGCCGCAGGGAAAACGGGTACCGTAGGCAGGGGTAAACACCGTTTCCCTACGGGGGGAACCACCCTCAGCGTCCTGGCGCTTCTAGCGTCAGGAACGCTTCGACGAGGCTTTCTTGGCGATCAGGACTGTCCTCAGATCAGCCCTGCCCCTCGAAGGCCTCGTCTGAGAGCGCCGCCCCTCGTCCCCGCGCTGAGGGGGAGTTCGGGTGGCGACGCTCTGTTTTTGTTTTGCCCTGTGCGAGGCGCTCATACTCGGCTTGGGCTGCTTGATGTCAGCAGCAGCCCCAGGGACCTGGACCCTGAGAGGGAGAAACTGCTTGAGCGCCGCAGCTTGCTTTTTGGACTCCTGGAACCTCTCGGTGACAGTATGGACTGCGTCACCGAAGAGGCCTCCAGGAGAAAGCGGCGCATCCAGCAGAAAAGCTTTCTCCCTCTCTTTGATGTCAGTGGGGTTCAACCATAAGTGCCTCTCCGTGGCCACCAGGGCTGCCATAGAGCGGCCCACACATCTGGCCGTCTCTTTGGTGGCCCGGAGAGCTAAATCGGCAGAAGAACGAAGTTCCGTAATAATATCTCCCCCCACTGCATCGCTACTGTCCAGATCCCTCAGCAGGTCAGCCTGGTATGCCTGCACGATTGCCATAGTGTGCAGGCATGCAGCCGCCTGACCCGCTGCCGAGTACGCTTTGCCCACCAACGCCGACGTTGTTTTTAGAGGTCTGGTGGGCAAAGACGGGGCTTTAAGGGACGATGCCGAGGAAGGCGAGAGATGGCTCGCGAGCGTCTCTTCAACCTTTGGCATCGCCCCATACCCATACTGTTTCAGCCCAGCGATGTTACTATAGACCGAAGTCTGTGGGCTGAAAACACGGTATGATGCCGGTCTCTTCCACGATCTTGCCACCTCAGTGTGCAAGTCGTGAAAGAACGGCAAGCCCCGCCGCTGAGGCTCTGAAGCGCGAGAAGGCAGGAATCTCTCGTCTAATTTACTTGCACGTTTTCTACCTGCCTCGTATCTCTCGGTTGGCCAGTCGATGTTAAGCCTGGCCACCGCTCGCGTCAGAACCTCAACGAGCTCCTCGCATGCAGGGGACTGAAGTGGCGAGTCTTCAGTCTCGATGCTTTCAACGTCCACCTCCTCAGAGCTGGACAGATGAAGCACCGGCGACTCTCTCGGGGGGGAAGAAACCGCCATGCGTGCTTCCATTCCCCGAGAAGAGCCGCTGGATGGTGCAGGTGAGGGCAGAGATAAGGCAGCGCCCGTCTCTAACCCCTCTGCAACATCCAATTGTGATCCCCACGACAGCGGGGAACACGAGCCGAGGCACCCTCCTCGAAGAGTGCCCGGCGGGAGCGCAGCGTTCTCAGTGGCATACGCTCACAGTGCTCGCAAGCAGCCCCCTCGAGGGCTGCCTGGGCATGCTGCGCTCCCAAGCAGGCTACACAAAGAGAGTGTGTATCCCCACTCGTGATGTAACGTGGGCAGGGATGAACACAACTCTTAAAACTGCTTTCACTCGCCATAAATCTCTATCTATTTTATTTTCTCTTTTCTCTGTTAATATAGGAATATTTAACAAAAAGGGTGGAAAATCTCTGATAATAGACAGACAAAAACACCAAATAGACAGACAGGTTCACACAGATCGCTTGCTGAAGGCTCAGAAGCTAGTTCCTGTTTGTTTTCACGGACGTTTTATAGCTTCCGGTCGATGACGTCATCACACCGACGATCAATCTTTTTTCCGATGGAATGGTTCTACAGGCGCTTCACGACGCATTAACGCAGAGGCGTTCTCACAGCGTTTCGACGCAGCTCGAGTTCCCCGAAAGGGAACTAACAGACATGGACTAAGAGCTGCATAACTCTAATTTTATTTTATGGGGCTTTGAAAAACTCCCTTGTGTGTTGATTGTGTATTTGTGAGTGTGGCTGGGTGTTGACTATGACTGGTGTTTAGAGGAGGTGTCAAGTTCTTCAGTTGAGGGGCAGCAGGAAAGGCCAGCCTGTGGAAGTCTATCTTCTGCACAAAGACGATAAGTTCCCCTTTAACCTCCTTTTCTCCATCCTCAAGTGCTTGACTCTGTCTCACTCTCACACACTCACACCATCCGGATAATCCAGCAGATAGGGTTAACTCAACGCTCATCCTATGTGCATATAGTGAGAAGAGACCAACACACACACACACATGCACACAAATTCAGTAATCCAGGAGAATGGGTTTACACCTTCCACACACCCCTTGTCCATCTTCAGGACACACACACTCTCACACACACAAATTTACATAGATAGCGCTTAATTCGGCACAGGCTGCATCGAAGCAGCCAGGCTGTGGAGAATGGCCCTGACTAAGCTGAGAATTTACATGGCTAAGCAAAGTGGTTAACCCCTGGAAGCAGGTCCAGAAAATAGTGTAATGTGATTTCTCTCTTAATGAAATTTATGAAAGGGAGAAGGGAGAGAGAGAGGGAAGTTGGGCGAGGAGGCATTTCACTTTGCAGCCTGCCAATAAGGGAAGAGTTACAAAACTTTTCACAGCACAGAAGAACCTCATGCTGGAAATCACTCATACTGATAATAAAAGCTTTGGGTTTATCTAAACTTTTTGAGATGGAATGATCTTGTGGCAGGTTTTGGAAACAGTTACAGTTTGTGGAACAGTCTAAGTTCCAGTTCACACTTGTCATGTTTGGTTCGATTAAAACGAACCCTGCTGCGATTGCTCTCTTAGTGTGGTTCATTTGAACATATGTGAACTCTGCCCAAACGCTTTTAATTTAATTAAAAAAAATTTGGAAGCCAAGATATGTTTCAGAGTGATAAAAAAGAGACAAAGTTTAAGCCTATAGTCCCAGACTAAAATGCACGTTTAAGCTGTTTTAATTGAAAGCAACTTGCACTGACATTTCTTAAAATATCTCACTGTGATTGTTTTGTCTCAAGCACACCAGTAATTTATTTTTCCTATTTAAAAAATGTCCTAACTGAACTAAGGCCTAATCCTGGCTTAATCTAGGCCATGTCTGCGGAACCATGCCAATATCTCACAAATGATCACGGTTCCAACTTTTTTCTAAAAATGTTAATTTATATCAATACATAATTGTGACTTCATTCCTGTCTTTCGCGTAACTGCAAACGTCTGTCTCTGTAGCGTGGATGTTTTGGTCATGAGGGGGTGTTGGATCCAGCTGCAGTAGACTTTTATTTAAACAAAACAACAAAAGTAAACCCATGCAGAGAACAGCATCTGCCAAATAAATCCAGGCAGAGAACAGGATATTCCATACATGGGAGAAACAGAAGTGCGCATGTAACCAGTTAGTAGTTGATGAGCGAGTAAACCTCATTCCTCTGATCTCAAGAGACACTCTAGCGACCTAGCGCTCTAAGCCTCCCTCTGACTCTCATGTCGGAGAGGTAACAGGCACATCTATTAACTCTTTCCCCACCAAACATGGAATCTTCTGTTATTTGAGAAAAAACGCTTCCCAGCCAAACACAGAATTTTCCGGGTCTCCGTATTTTCACTGTTAGACGCTAGGGGGTGCCATTACGCATCTTCTGAATGAGTACAGAATCTCCTGATCAAAACACACATGAGGAAGACGGAGTAAAACAAACGATTGCATGTAAGCAGATGCATAATGTAAAATAACGTGATCATCAACTTTAAACAGCATATGTATCAAAACTATCTAATGTTACTGAATGAAATGTGGACCCAGGACGTGCTACATGTCTCTATCACCTTTCTTTTGATATATTGCATGCTCAGATATTCATAAAACAAAATATTCTATGGGCTATAACATTTTTGTGAAAATGTTCAAAATCCCTGGCGGTGGCTGGCAACTTTTTTTTAAACGCTGGTGGGGAAAGAGAGAGACAACAACAGAATAAAGAACAAAATAAACACAGGGGTATAAACACCCAGGGAACAGGTGTATGCGATGAGTAGCTATGGTAACTAACAAGGGCAAATATGGAAACAAATAAGAGAGTGATAGAAATAGCAACAAAGTCTGAATCCGAAATCCCCCCCTAAACCCTCACTCACTACCTACTTTAGTCCACTAATAAAGTTCACTTGAACAAGTGAATGAAAAAGAGTGAGTGAATTCGGACAGCCGCTGTGTGTACAATGGCTGTACACTCGTTAATGCGGTGCATTGTGGGATTGAATGAGTGCACTTAATAACGATCACTATGGTTTCACATACAAATTGCTGTCCCCTTCAAATAGACCCTATTTGAGGGTATAGGGGGAGATTTTGAATACAGCCAAAGAAAACAGGGATCAAAATAAGTCAAAAAGCATAAAACAATAGGAACAGGAATGCACTTAAAAATAAGAGTCCATAAACACAAGTCAGGAATCATAACATTTGTGTCTCACATTTGTGAATTTATATCGCACAATTGCAACTTTATTTATCATAATAGTCACTTAATATTGTGTTTTTCAGTTGTGAAAATATCTTACAAATCACATTAGTGACTTCTCTTCTTTGTATTTCTTTGAGGCATAAACTACTGAGCCACTAAAAGGACATTTCAATACTTTTGTGTTCGCTCACAAAAATATTGCGTTCTCCCAAGAAACGCTGCATTCGATTGCATGCGAATGTTTGTGTTCTTTGCAAGCAAACCGAAAGTTTCTCAGGGGAACGCAAAACAATTTGTGAGAGAACTCATAGTTTCTCGGGGGAACACGAGATATTTGTGAGAGAATGCAATATCATTGACAAAAAAAAAAATTCCTTCCATCTCATATTTTTTTCCTTCACCAAGTCCCTTTAAGGGCTCTGCAAGAAATTGGTTTTGGGGCAAAATCTGCTAAATTATGTAGAATGGTAGCTTTGAAATCTAGACTCACCCTACCGCCAGCTAATCCAATTTGCCACGAGTGTCGTCTAGCAACTCTCAATAGACCTACGAGCTGGAAAAACCAAACTCTGGTCAGGCCAATCACATCATGTATAGAGTTGGTGGGCGGGGCTTTCCACATGCTACTTGTAAACAAAGAAGCTGAGAATGGTGGTCTTTCGAATCGGCTTTGGACGCGAGTCTGGACGACTTGGAGTTAAGATTTTCTTTGAGAAAAGAACAAAGAACAGCACTAAAGTCATTTTTAAGAAGGGAAGATGTGTTTGGAGTTTCGCCGACCGGATACGGCGAAAGTTTAATCTGTCAACTAGCTCTGCTTCACGTTGCTCTGGTTGGTTGTAGCGCTATCCTAAGGTTGAAAGACAGCCGTTTATTTCCCCCCTCAGTTTCCAGACCAAACATCTTGATGTGGGGCTTGTCAGGCTAGTAGAATGGAGAAGAAAAATTAGGCAAAATAAGTAATATAAGGGGCAAGTGTTGCAGTAATGAGTGTTTCAATTTAACTTCCTTATTTGTTGTTAATGTTAAGTTTCGTCGTACACAAACACCAATAATTTAGTCTGTGTGTTAAACATGTAGAAGACAATTTATATGTGACTTTCAATAACAACTTCAAAATTATGAGCCTGGGGACATTTGAAAGCAGCCATGAAGCGACAATACATATCTAAGCCACATGCCACATGGATGCTTATTAGTGGACAGAGAGCAGTTTGTTGAGTTATGAGCAACTGTTCAGGTACTCAGCTGTGTTTGTGATGAATATGTAAATATAGCTCTGTGTGTGTGTCAGCATGCTATTGTTTGTTTTTCCTGAATGTGTGCGTGAGAGACAGAAGGTGAATGCTG